>NW_026057587.1:1608933-1636163 GCF_023721935.1 Panthera uncia | reverse complement strand
GATGGATGGATGTCTTGGTGGTTGGATGGATGGATGGGTGGGTGGGTAGAGGGGTGGATAGATGGATGAATGGACTGATTAACCACTGGTCTGATCCTTTCATGTGAAAGTTGGGAACACAGGCCTAGAGACTGAATCTGACCTACCAAAGGACGTACCTCTTTCTCACAGACATAGGTTCCAGCTATCTATTCAGACATGTCCTTTCTGAGTATCTTAGTCTGTTCTGATTATTATAACAAAACACCACAGACTGGGCAGCTTCAACATCAGAATTGTATTTCTCACAGTTCTGGAGTGGCAGTCCAAGCTCAAGGTCCAGGTGAGGCCCACTTCCTGGATTGTAGAGGGCTGCCTTCTTCCCAAGTTCTGACATAGAGAGCGGGGAGAGAGAGAGAGAGAGAGAGAGAGAGAGAGAGAGAATGCACACACCCTGGTGTCTCTCCTTATAATTCTATCAGCTGGGGCTCTGCCCTATGAGTTCATCTCAATTACCTCCCATAGGCACTATCATCAAATACAGTCATATTGGGGGTCAGGATTTCAACCTACAGATTTGGGGAGAGGGGAACACGATTCAGTCCATAGTGACTATAGATTCCACTAAAAAAAACAAGCAAAATCACAGGCTAAGTCATTTCAGTCTCTCCTCTCCTCAGAGAGCAGACAGAGGTAGTCAGCATTTTAGGACAAGGAGTCCCTTCCTTCTGTCAAGAACCATCCTGTGCCCTGTCACGGTAAATGCTCCCACAGCAGCTGAGCAAATGATATAGCTCCATCCCTAAGACTTAACATGCCTCCAGCAAGTCCCTGGCCTCTAGGGTCACATCCCCTGCAGGTCCCTGGAGAGAGTGTTTCACACTCAAAACAGTGAACAGACCCCAGCCAAGTCTAAAGCCAGACGGGTGGGCGTCAACACCCTCTGCCTCAAGCTTAAGCCCTAGCCTGTATCACAAGAGGGGCGGTGGGTTTGGAAAGAGGAATTCACACAATGGCTGCCAACACCAGATGTGTCTCATGCACCCTCTAAGAGCCGGGAAGCCATATTTGGAGGATGCAGGAAAGAACAGGCTGATATAAGTTTAAAGAGGAGCCTTGGAAGGGATGCTGGAGACAGAAGACTGAGCTGCCATCACTCTCTCTGAATTGGCAGATCATAGTTCTGACAAATGTGCTGAAGGAAATTACAGGGCTGTGGGGAGGGAGCTGAGCGCTGTCCTAAACCATGGGCTCCAAACTCTACAACTGGGAGCCGCTGGCCGTCAGGAAGTTTCCTCTGCCTTTCTTGTCACTTTGCGCCACTCCGTTTGTCTTTCAGACTTGGATCCGTTGCCACCTCGACAGCTGTCTTTAGACTTCTCTCTTCCTTCTGTCCCTGTTTCACAGAAAGAGATTTCCCTTTCCATTTGTTTGCTTTAATGTGGGCTGTTTCTCCCGGAGTGGGCTCAGAAAACCCGCCCCTCCACTCTCAAGCAAGCATCGATCATTCTGGATTCTTCCCAAGGATCAGCCCTGGTCTCCACCAGCACAAAACTGCTATCCCAACTCCCCACTCAACATAAATCCATGAGAGCAAGTTACTGTCACACTCGCTTTGAACAGAAACAAATTAAAAATCCAGGATGCCCCGATGATCGGGTTTGAATTTTCACCCAGTGTTCAGCATCTGACCAATACTAACTTAAGCTGAGCAAATTTAAGACCCCCAAATAAATTTTGCCTCAATAAAAGAAATAATAAATTCAGGTCCTAGTAGAAAAAATATATGGGTTTTATTGAGAAACATAAATCAGGTGAACTAGAAGAGTTACTTATTTTAGCAAAATAATTTTTCAGAATTCTCTCTCAGAAGGCAAGAGATGGGATTGGGTGAGATAGACAATATACCCCATAAATCAGAATAATTGCATTATTTCACTATCTCGGTGGCTCAGTTTTCTCCTGACAAAATTTTTTAAATTGGAAGATCATTTTTCACATTTAAAACATTTTATAATACAGTCAGCCACCTGTAAATGATAGCTATATATATATATATGTTCTATAGAACTACAAATACTTCCATATAATTACTAAGATATATATGTAATTCTAAATTTATGTTAATGTGGAAATGCTGGGGTTCAGAGCCAATAGCCAAGGAATTCTTGAGATGTCTTTGGTACAAAAAGGCGGCCTTATTAAAGCACGGGGACAGGGCCCGTGACAGGGGTTGTGAGGGGTGACTGATTATATACTTTCAAGCTGGGAGGGGGCTAGGGACAGCACATGTCTTCAAGGAATCTTGGAAACAAGGTTTCCAGGACCCTGGGGGGGGGCTAGCCATTGTTAGGAAAAGGTCATTTGTCCCTGTTTAGTAAACCCTCAGCCATGACATCCTTCAGATGTATATCAGGGGGCCATAAGCTTGGAGGATGATTGCTGACATATATTTTGGGGTGTGGAGATAAAGGAAGTTTCCAGAGGGATTTTTATATGATAAAGTAGACTCATGGGATCCTGGAGGCCAGGATAACGTTGAGCTAAGATTGTCTTTTGCTCCTAGCAAAGTGTCATCATTAAGGCAGCTGAGCTCCTAGAGGAAGATCATTCTACCTGTTTTCAGGACTTGTCAATGGGCCATAGTAGGGAAACTTACTTTTTTTAATTTTGCCTTTGTTTCCCACATCATATATAATTTATATACACATATATATTTAGATAAGATAAATGTATATACATAATATATCATTTATATTTATATGTTAATATAAATGACATATGTGTGTGTGTATATATACACACATGTATATAATTCTAAAAAGTTGGCTGTGAATTCACGGTTGACTCAAAACTCAATGGATACTATGGGGATCAGGCCATCAGGCCATAAATTAGCATCTGCACGGGGTTGCAGTGGTTTTTGAGAGACCAAGCAGGAAATTGGAGCTAAAGTCATGGTTTCCCAAGTCCCATGGTTAAGTGGGCAGATCTTGCCTTTTGAAATACACTCAGCCCTCCACGTAGGATAAGCTCCCATCCACCAACAACTATAAATTTGGCTGAAGAAGAAGATTACATTTTATTATGTTCCATACAAATCGTTTTCAAGTCCTAAAATGGGGCAGGTAATTAGACTGAATTCTCAGATCCCTTTCTATCCGCTGGGCCGGTGTGAGAAAATCGAGCTATAAACAGCAGTGGCATCAAAAGGGAGATGTCTCCGCTGGCGTCTAGGCTTCCATTATCAAGCTATCAATTTTTATAACTATTTTCAAATACTATTCCTTTCTTCTTTTACTCTTTAAAAATAGGCTCGTATCATCATATGTCTCCACTCCATTTTTATTACCCACCCTCTCCAAATCCTAACTCAAACGCATTGTGGTTGCATTAGAAGGTAGGCAGATTATGGCACGTTTCCATCACCTAATCTCAAAACCAGAGCTAAGCCACCTTGCACGTATGCTACACTCAAGATTTATGAGAGCAATATTGAGTAAAGTTTAATTAATGATGCAAACAACACCATCATGCTCCAGGGACATTTAACTCCAACCATCTGCTTGGCACGGACACACACAAAATTAATTTCTTCTCATCATCACAAGGAAAGGTATAGGGAGAATTAAGATATGTTTTCAGACCTTCTTCTTGGTCCAACATCTGTTGAAAGAAATATGCATTTTGGTGGTCGGGAGTTATTAAAATAAAGGAACTGACATATTAGTTGCTAAGTAAGGATCAAACTTGTGCTGGGCCTTGAGCACACTTACCTCATTTAATGAGCTTTTCCCCTGGAAGTGTTGGACGGGGGTGGTGGCCATCTTTCCAGATCCCCATGCACCCCATCTCTTTCTATTTATAGCACTATGATGGATTGCATCATTAGCCTCCACTTTTACACCTGCTGTTATGGGAAGATGCCAGTTCGTCCCATCAAAAGGCCCTTTTGACTTGGAATTCAACCATGAGCCTTGCTTTGGTCAAAAGAAAGAGACATAAGTATTGGGGATCCACATCTGAGTCTCAGATTTCTCAGTACATCCACGGTCATTTCTATCATGTATTACCTCATTTAAAAAAAAAGAAAGAAAGAAAGAAAAGAAAACCATTGGTGTTCTTGTTGCTCTGCTGGGCTCCTGTGGGCCTCTGACAACTCCTGGAGAAGAGTGTGGCTGTGCTAGCCCACTGGTGACAGGGGGACAAGGACAGATGCGTGTGAAGGAGAGCATCTCCAACTCAGCCACCTCACAGATGTTGGAGGGATAATAAATGAGTAATTTTAATATATCTTTTTTTTTAAGTTTGAAACAATCACAAAGTCACACAACAGTTACAAGTATAGTGCAAGAAATTAGGGATGCATGGGTGGCTCAGTGGGTTAAGCATCCGACTCTTGGTTTCAGCTCAGGTCACAATCCTATGGTTTCATGGGTTCACGCCCCGTGTCCGGCTCTGTGATCGAGTCTGCTTGGGGTTCTCTCTCTCCCTCTGTCTCTGCCCCTTCCACACTCGCGCTGTCTCTGTCTGTCTCAATTTAAACAATTAACTTAAAAAAAAGAAATTATTTTTCCCCTGAACTGAACAAGAGCAAATTGCCAATCTAATGCCTCAACCCTTTAAGCAACTGAAGTGTGCATTTCCTACACCAAGAACAAAACCACCAAAGCCTCACGACAGCCATCAACATCTTCACACCCACACATTACTGATATTTAAGAGTCAAACTTCATTCAGCTTTTTCCAAATGTCACAGTCATGTCCTTACAGCAAAGGAGCCAATCCTGCATTATGGGCCGTTGGTGGGAACCTTCTGAACCTTCTCTTTCTCCTGGGATTGCTACTGTATTGCTTCTCTTTCTCCTGGGATTGCTACTGATTGCTACTGGGATTGCTACTGTATTGCTTCTCTTTCTACTGGGATTGCTACTGATTGCTACTGGGATTGCTACTGGGATTGCTACTGTAAGTGACCAGACGCTGACGGTGGTGTCTGTGAGCGCCTGGGGAAGACCTCCGTCCACTGCTGCCACAGAGAATAGCGGAGCCGTAAAGAAATTATTCACTGACTTTCTCTCCAGCATCTGTGGGGTGGCCGAGCTCCTGCTAGAGAGGCTCTCTGACGTGTATCTGTCTGTGTGCCCCTGACGCGGGGCACAGCCCTTGAGCATCCAGACCCAAGGACACAATGAGGCACTAGGCCGAGTGGCCACAAGGCGCCAGCTCAAAAACAACTTCTACCTGGAATCCCAGAGCACCCATCTGGAAAGAAGGTGTTCTTTTCTCTTTTAGTCAGGGAGTCTGAATTTTGCTGCTTGGGGTTTTATCAAACAGCCATTCTCTACCTATCCCTACTGTGCCGACTCACAGTAAATGTTTATAATGGTTTATTATCGCGAGTAGAAACCCTAGCTCCGCCACTTCCTAATTCTCAGCCTGTGTAACTTCATCTTTCAGTGCCTCAGTTTATCCATCCATAAAATAGGTACTGGAAAGGCTGGATGGCCCCATGAAGCCCTTATCACAGTGCCCCATCCACTACAAATATTCCACGATGTCTCATATATACGGAACACCGTCAGGCTCTATATAATTACCAGCACTATCGTTGATAGTGTGCCTCAGGTTGCCTAACAAAGCCACAAGCCCACAAGGCCCCCCATGCAAACAGAAGAGGAAAAAGACAATGGAGATCCAGCTACCAGGACTTCCGATATTTACTGTAAATTAAAAATGATCCAATCAGACATTTCCAGGAGAAAAAAAAAAAAAGCTAAACTTGAACTTTAATTATCTACAAAGACAGTCTCCTGTGACCTACACATCCCTTTGCTGCTAGAGGGAATTTTCTGATTAACTCCGTTTTCCATTAAAACACAAGTATTAATCCACTATGGGAACACGAACCCAGTCACTTAATACTCGTGATGCACACAACAGAAACAAATTAGTGTGAGTGTGTTAGAAAATACTCAAGTTACTCCATGAAAATATGACTTTTTAAAAGTTAAATTAATTAGGCTTATTTCATTTTTGTTGCCTTCTAATAAGGTCATTTATAAGAAAATAAACTCAGGCTTAAGAAGACAGTATATTTCACAGATTGAAGCAAGTAAGACAGGAGGCTTCCAAATGAGAATCCATGACCAGGCAAAATTCAGCAATTTAATGATTATTAAATTAAGCCCAGAAACTTAGTATTATTTTTAATTGCTTGGGATTTTGATTAATCACCATCTTTAGGACACAGATTAGTGATTCGCATACCAAGGCTTCCATCCATCGCTTGCCTGCTCCTTTTCCATTTTCAGTGATGATTTATCAGCTCCTGAGTGGAATTAAAGATTCTAGGTGATCCCTAACATCCCCCTTTGTGTGGAAGAGAGGAAGTGCATTATTTCACAAAGGCTACATCTCCCCTGCCCGTGCCTACTGGGTTTTTGTTTAATCTGAGCTCAGCAGAGACCAAGGATGTGGTAGGCTGCCCTGATGTCACAATATGACACTCTACGTGTTGTCATGCAATGACGTAATGCATTCTATCTACAGATCGCTTAGCACATCGGAAGGACTTTCCATATAGTGCTATAAATAGAAAAAGATGGAACCTGGCTTGTCCATGAGATGGCAGTCTAAAATAATGATCCAAATTCCTTTTCAGCTCATTCTGCAACCGAGGACATGCTGAGAAGAGCTAAAAATTCTTTGCATTATTGACCCAACCCACGGCCAGTCTGTAAAGCTCGACCATAGCCGCATTGCTACATGGTTCAACAACTTGGGATGAGATTGCTTTGTTTAATCAGCCAGGACTTACTGAGAACCACCTGGATGCCAAGCACTTGCCTGGACACTAGCACTTCCTAGAGGAAAACGACGTCCCTATGATCATGCAGCTTATTTTTTTTTTAGAGGAAAACAGACCGTTAACCAAATAAGTAGACAACATGTGAGATGGTAATAAATGCAAAGAAGAAAAATAGATGCATAAAGAGGAGGAAGGGATAAAGAGTGAGGACAAGGGTTGTTATTTTATTTTATTTTATTTTATTTATTTATTTTTTTAACGTTTATTTATTTTTGAGACAGAGAGAGACAGAGCATGAACGGGGGAGGGTCACAGAGAGAGGGAGACACAGAATCGGAAACAGGCTCCAGGCTCCGAGCCATCAGCCCAGAGCCTGACGCGGGGCTCAAACTCACGGACCGCGAGATCGTGACCTGGCTGAAGTCGGACGCTTAACCGACTGCGCCACCCAGGCGCCCCGGGTTGTTATTTTAAATAGGGCGGTCATAGAATGCTTTACTGCAAGGCACCAGTGGAGGTGACAACGGACATGCATGATGACAATGACATTGGTGATGACCACAGGTGTCCTCTGTTGTGGCTGTATTCACCACCTGGCATGCCACGTCAGAATCTTACAACCCTGCAGAGTAGATTCTGTTACAGACTCCTATTTTAAGGGGAACACAAGGTTAAATTCCCTTTTTCAAAGTCACCCCCTAGTAACTGTGTTGCCACTGAAGCATTTTTTTTAAATCATGGACCTGCTGGCACCTGGTACGGAGTGATACCAACCAGACACCATGACTCATTCTAGCTGACTGCTTAGGAGTGCACTAAGTTGAAAAGGGCATAGTCACTGGTGGATGTATGTCTAGATACCAGGAAGATCTCCCATCACTTCCTGCATTCCATCAGAGCCAATGCTTCACCTGACCAGTGTTTGATCTAGGCATTGTCTGCCTTGTTCTAGTCATCTTTCAGAAGATGCCGGGAGCATTCGAGAAGTGCTGCGGCATTTCATGGTCATACCTTGCTGCAAATACTAGATGAATGACAAAATTTAAATCGGATGTTTTCCAGACACCTGCTGGTGACCAGAGTGCATCTACATATAACAATCCACGATGTCTGAGCAGCAGGACTTTCTTGGTCCTCCATGCTTTCCTGTCAACTGGCTGGTCACACCAGGAAGCTAGCAAGGAAGAGAGGGTAGATTAGACTGGGGATGGTGGAAATAAGTTCCAGGAATCTGGGGAGGGGTCAGAGACACACGTAATTAGTTAGACATATTCAGTGAATGACGAGATACCTTGAGTGAAAGGTAAAGCCCGGTTAAATAAGGGCGATTAGATGCAGCCACTGACAGTAAAGAACCCAGATGCCACTGGTCACTGCTCACTGTTTGGAAGTGGAAAGAGCAGAAATGATTGCAATTTATGGCTGAAGATGTTTTTAAGAATCAGTAAGTATCCACCTCAGGGAATTCTGCCACTTTGTCTGCCTGCTATGTTCTTGCTCCAAAATTTCTGTAGCTGACTCCTTGCTATTCAAGTTGCCACTCAAGAGAAGCTTTTCCTGACCTTCCTCCCAAAGCCACCTGGCTTCCTCCAGGCTACTTCAATTACATTATCTGATTCTTTGGCATCATCAAATTACCCTTGGCTTAATTACTCGTGTATTTATTCATCTGTGTGTCTGTTGTCTTTTCTGCTAGAATCTAATGTCCTAGAAATTAGGAATCTCGCCTTCCACATGAGCTGCTGTTTTCTTAACGTGTAGCACAGTGCTTGGCACATAGTGGTTACTCAATAAATGAATGGCCCTTACAAGTGAACAAGCTGGAGAAGAGCAATAAAGTCACTTGTCTAAGGTCATGGACATTCCCAGGGGCAGAGCTAGGTCTCAAATTTAAGACTCTTGGCTATTGGTAGGTTCTGCTTTCCAGACTCCTGGTGAAAAAAAAAATCCTTTCCTATGGATGTTTAATGGTGGATGTCAAACTGAATGGTGATGTTTTGCAGATAACAGTCCTGGGAAAGATTATACTTATTTCTTGCTTTGTTTTGTTTGCTCAGTAAAGTTTTGCTACTCAGATGGTTCGGCACTGAGGCTCTTCTGGGGCACACAGATTTCACCTCCAGAAAAAAATCTGGAAATGTTTTTTTCTTCTACAGATGACATTAACAATTTAGAAAATGGTTTGAAACATAAAGGCATTTCACAGAAATGCCAATAAGAGTTAGCAAATCTCATTAATGAGATATACTAACTTGGAAATTACCACAATCCTATTTCCCAGTGAAACTATTGTAATTAAGTCAGCACACGTCTGTGTTATTTAGAAAAATAAGTAATTACACTATGCCCTTGAGACATATTACTAATTGGGTGCATTGAGCCAACACTTTCGCGGTCTTGTCTGGTACTGAACTTGATAATCTGATGCCCAGGACCACACTCAGGGCAATGGACTGCCTCCTACAAGAACACAGTAGTGCCCCAGCAACACTGCTGATGAACTTGAGGTCACACAGCAAAATGACAACTGACATATACTCCGACTGTTGCTGATTATGAACAGCACAACGCTTTTAATTCAACACACAATGACTAAGTAACACCAACATATCAGGCCTGTGAGGAACACAGGCTTTATGGGTGGCATGTGTCCACACGGTAAGTTGGCTGCAGAAGGGTATTAAAAAGGGTCAAAACTCAAAGATGCATTAGTATCACAAAATACGGTATCTGAGCTTACAAGAAAATTTGACTCCAACATCTAAAGCAGATATGGCACATACAAAGGAAGTCAAATCTAGCTCCTGACCCATTCAGTACCTCAAAGATGAATAAGCCTAGAGATCAAATGTGTAGCTATGGTTAGTAACACTGCATTGAATACTGGAAGTTTTCCAAGAGGGTAGATTGCAGATGGCCTCAGCACACGTGCAAAACTGGTAATGACATCAGGAGATGTGTCAATTAGCTCAACTGTAGTAACCAGTCGCTAGAAATATAATACGTATAATGTATATATAATATGTACCCATGTTGTACACCTTAAATATGTACAATTTTTACACTGGGACATTTTAATGAATGAGTATTAAAAAGTGTTTATCGGGACGCCTGGGTGGCTCATTCGGTTAAGCGTCTGACTTCGGCTCAGGTCATGATCTCACAATTCGTGAGTTCAAGCCCCACCTTGGGCTCTGTGCTGACAGCTCGGAGCCTGGAGCCTGCTTCGGATTCTGTCTCTCAATCTCTCTCTCTCTTTCTCTCAAAAATAAATAACCATTAAAAAATTTAAAAAAAAAAGAGTGTTTATCTGACCAAAAGGGAAAGAGATAAACAGTCTTGCATTCATTGTCCCTTCGAATTACATCCCTCCAGAAGTTCTAGGCAGGTTGTGACTAAAATTTTTCTTTCCAGCTGAGATGTTAGTGTCTCTGCCTATAGGAACTGAGTGTTTCTTCTGTTGATTATCCCCTGAATGCACAATTGTGAGTCCCCCAAGACCAGACAATCACAGCTATGTACAGAGAAGACTGATCATCAGAAACGTGAAATGTACCGAGGTGGAAGAAAGGACTATCAACAAACAGTCAAGACAGTCCTTGTCTTTAAAAAGGGAGAGGAGGGGCGCCTGGGTGGCTCAGTCGGTTAAGCGTCCGACTTTGGCTCAGGTCATGATCTCACGGTCCGTGGGTTCAAGCCCCGCGTCGGGCTCTGTGCTGACAGCTCAGAGCCTGGGGCCTGCTTTGGATTCTGTGGCTCCCTCTCTCTCTGACCCTCCCCCATTCATGCTCTGTCTCTCTCTCTCTCTCAAAAATAAATTAAAAAAAATTTTTTTTAATTTAAAAAAAATTTAAAAAAACAAAAGGGAGAGGAAACAGGTTCTGAGATGCCCATCATATTAGAAACTCACCCCATCACCATCTATCCCCGTGATGGCAACACTGATGAGCAAAGGCAGCCACTCAGACTACAAGTGTCATGAATATCGGTGGATTGTGAATATACATTTAAGAAATATTCTTCCACCAATGAAGACCCATTTGTTACCCAAGTAAGATGTGAGGTGACTCTTCTGGGTCAGAGTAGGCTTGAAAGAGCTATCAGATGGATGCTTTCTTTAACTCACGTTAATAATTCGATTACGTCCTGCCATTCTCAATACAGAAGACCTGAGTTCTTACCTTACTATCTTTAAGGGAGGAGGAACATGACACTCCTGAGATCGTCATGGGGGGTCAAGTAGCCTTATTGAGGAAAAACCCAATTGTGAAACAGTCATTCCACTCCTAACTTTGGCTAGTTAGTTCAACAACAAAGGGCACTGGATCTTGGACAAAGGGCTGCAGGTAGCTCCAGAAAGAATCCCCACCATCATGGGACATCCAGTTTGGATTACACAAGCTGTTGATGGTGAGCTACGGTTATCCGTGCCTTTCGTACAGAGAAAGAAAGCACGACTGTACTAGAAGTAGTCTTATTCAGGAAGTTCTCCAGAGTT
Source organism: Panthera uncia (assembly GCF_023721935.1). Lineage (NCBI taxonomy): Eukaryota > Metazoa > Chordata > Mammalia > Carnivora > Felidae > Panthera > Panthera uncia. Next base: position 1,624,875 of record NW_026057587.1, on the reverse strand, counting down.
GTGCAAATGTTCATTGGCACAGAACATTTACATATATATGCACACACTCACAAATATACATGTGTGTGTGTATATACCCAAATAAAACAGAAAAAGTGCATGTGTATAAATATATATGTAAAATAAATATATATGTAATAAATACATGTCTAGAAAACATTGTATACATACACGTTTTCTGCTTTATTTTCAATACTTTTTATCGCCATGTGTTCAAATTTACTAGTATCTTTTTAAAAATTTTTTTAATGTTTATTTATTTTTGAGAGAGAGAGAGAGAGAGAGACAGAGTGTGAGTGGAGGAGGGATAGAGAGAGACACACACACACACAGAATCTCAAGCAGGCTCCAGACTCCGAGCTATCAGCACAGAGCCTGACGCGGGGCTCAAACTCACGAATTGTGAGATCGTGACCTGAGCCACAGTTGGACACTTCACCAACCAAGCGACCTAGGCGCCCCGGCCAGTATCTATTTTGCCATTAACGCCACCCAGTGAACATCCCCCTCACTGTGGTTTCCATCCTTAGAATTTGACTTGAGACTTTTTATGTCTCCCAAGCCGTTAGTGACGTGGGTTTAAATCATACACTAACGAAGCTAGAAAACAGTATGATGTGACCTGTAAACGGTTTCTAAAACATTTTGCGTATGTAGTGAAAGGTCAAATGACCGAAGAGAAGGCAGAGCTCCAGGAAGGGGTGTCGGTTAGCTATCGCTGAATAACACATCACCCCAAGCAGGTGGCATAAGTGAATCGTAAGCATCTCTTGTGATGCTGGCTGGTCTGTGTATCTGTGGGTCAGCTCTACAGATGCACAGATGCTTCGACCCAGGAACGTCATCGCTAGGTACACCCAAGTGCACACAGGAAATGAGTACAGCAATGTTCACTTAAGGGAGCTATCTGGAGGGATCGAGTTCCCATGCAAGGAATCCGTTAGCTGACTTCCATTTCCTCGGCATTAGCTGTTAGAACATTTATTTTTTTATTGTTAATTTTTCGTTATGTTTTTGCTTATTTTTCTGCATAATCGTGTGGTTTTCATCTTCATTTACTCACATTTCCTCACCATGAGTGTTCATTAAAATATTTTAAATGAAGACTTCTTCTGCCTTTCTAACCCTGTGCATTGGGTCTTTGCATTTAACAGCTTTTCAAATTCTTATCACAGCATTTCAGGCAGTTTGCGTGTTACATTCTATTACGACGATTCTACCCAAGGTTGTCACAATTCAGAGATTACAGCTTCTGCAGGATGGTTTTTTCTTTTTTTTAGGAATATATTCATATATTCACTTTGTCAGCCATCAAACACATCCCATGAGCCTGCATTTAACATCTCATTTGATAGCATAATTCGACAAAGGGGCTAAAAGAAGCAATTTTTATTAATATTATGGAATGGGTTTTACAGGGGTGTTAGGCACACACTGTCATCCCAAAGCAAACATTTCTGCATTTCTAGCACTGCCAGCAAGGCAAAAAGAGGAAAAGGGGAGAAAGAGGCAGGACATGTGAGAACTTCTCCTAATGATGTAACTCTGGTTGTATAATGCCTTTTTTTCTCACGCAATCTTTCCAGTCTTTTCTAAAAAGAATCCAAAATTATCCTCCCAAATGTGACAAACACCATCTGTGTTGTTCTTGGGGTTTGAAAACATCACTACTTGATCGAATAGTTGAAGAAAATATATGCCCTATGCAAAATCCACAGACGTTATCATTATGTGCCCAGACAGTATTTCCTGAGGGCATAGAGACAGAAAATCTCATGGGTACTCCTGAGGCACAGTACCTGGAACAGAAAGACTATGGTGACAGCCTGGCCTCTCTCGTTTCTGGCCTCCCACAGCTTGCACCCCCCGGAATGCCTCCCGTCTTCTAAGCCTGTGTCGTTCAGGCGGGCTGGCCACAGTGATGGGTTCCGGTGGGTCCGTGATGCAAGACAAGCCAAACAGAGCCAATGGACCAGACAGGGAAGAACGGTGTCCTCCCCGAAGTGACCACAATGGCGGGACGGACATTGGGAGCTGCTGGTGGCCAACTCGCCACCAGGAGGGAAGATCCTGCTGGAGACGATGCCAACCCAGAGGAGAGACGGGAGACAGGCTGCTAAGGACGCTGCTTGGACACCTGCACCCTGACGTCCCTGGTCCCCGCCCCCCTGCACGTCTCCATCCACAGGAGGAGCCCGAGTCCCCTTTTTGCTTGAGTTGCATCGGCACAGCACCGAACGGCCACTGGACAAAGCCACCTGACCGACGCCACGGCAACCCAGAGGGAGTCTTCCAGTGGGGACACGAACGCACAGGGTCCCAGTGCAAAACACAGAACCAAACAGATACAGCCTCTGGAGAGAGAGGAAGACCACTGGCTACCTCTCCAGCCGTCGCTATCTCATACCTCATCCTTGGCAACAAGGCCTGCTCCCAACGCTCCCAACTGTGAATCCTAAAAACGTCAAATATGCACCTGACCAAACCCTCTGAAGCCAGGACCCACTGGGGATCAGTTGGGATCTGAGGGGAAGACCAATGGAGGGTTTGTGGAAAGGTGGTGCTCCCTGGCAGAGACAGACAAGACAAGAAACATCTCCCTTCCCGCCTTTGGGTGAGCTGGGTGAGTTTGTGATCCCTGGAGGAGCTGCAGCTGTCTTGTGATCATGAGGAAACAAAGTTGGAGAATGACAGCCAGTGGCCTGGGTATCGTGGAGTAGAAAAATAGAAACATTCTGGATGACACCGCTGCCCCACTGGATTCACAAACCAACGGACCAACCACCTCCGGAAGTTTTGTTACGAAAGGGAATTAAGTCCTACCACGTCAGCCATCTTCGGGTGGCTTTCTCCTAACTGCAGCTGACGTCATCGTAAATAAGACACAAGTCTCGTGCCTTCTCCCTGGTTTTGCAACTGAGGCTTAGGGGATGTTCATTAGGAGTGTGCAGGATTCCAAAAGCCCCTGGGTATATAATAAGGTTGCATAAGGAAATCCTTCCTCAGTGATCGTGATGGAGCGTCGGGACTGAGAATGAGAATATTGAGTTTGGAATGATCTAGTTCTTAACCAGTGGCTATCTACTTAGAAAGTTTTGACCACTGGACCTCAGTCACTTCTTCCTCACTGGAAGAGATCTTCTAAGGCAGACAGAACACAGCCCCAGACCGCAGGTGTTGGGGTCGGCAAGAACAGAGCCCTCACTGCACAACCCCACGGGTGGTGTTCTGGCCAATTCCTCCCGTACTTACACACTCACGGACTCTCTCATTAAACAAGTACTCATCAGCACTTATTGTGTGCCTAGCACCGTAGAACCCAAATCCTTTAAGGGTTGAAAAAGAAGAAAAAGCACGTTCAGGCTCCGTCATAACCACACAGCAGGAAAGCAGCTGTAGAAGATACTAGATGCAAGTGTGTGGCTGTGTTTCAATAAAACTTCATTTACAAAAGAGAGGACGGGCCGGGTTGGGCCCACAGCTGTAGTTTTCCCACCCCCGACCTAAGAAAAGGACCCCTGATCTAAGTTTCCATGCATCTTACATGAAGGGTCCCAGGTACATATGGCTGTGATGCGTGAAGTCTCTGTCCATCGAATGGTGACCTCTTGGTTCTCCACCATGAAAGCAGAAAGGAGGAAAAAGACAAAAGATGAAATTATTGGGGCGCCTGGGTGGCTCAGTCGGTTAAGCGTCCGACTTCGGCTCAGGTTGTGATCTCACGGTCCGTGAGTTCGAGCCCCGCGTCGGGCTCTGTGCTGACAGCTCAGAGCCTGGAGCCTATTTCGGATTCTGTGTCTCCCTCTCTCTGACCCTCCCCCATTCATGCTCTGTCTCTCTCTGTCTCAAAAATAAACGTTAAAAAAAAATTAAAAAAAAAAGATGAAATTATTAACGGAACCCTTGGAAACTGAGGCAGGTCACCAAACAGTTTACCAACAAGCTATATACATTCTGAACTTCATTCTCTTTGAAATGTCACATTCCTTCTGGGAAGTGCCAACAAATCACAAGGTCCATATATAATTATCTCTGTGGAAAGTTGGAAGCCACACGTGTGTTTACAGTGTTATTTGTTCGATGAGAATTCGTGGTGCATTTGGGTGGATTGTTATTTCCTCCTCTGTCGCTCAGACTTCAGTTTCGCTGAGCCACCATGCCTCAGGTCGCACAGGGGACCTTTTCCGTTCTCAGGTCTTCTCCATGGTTGGATAAGTCAGGCTGAGGAATCTGAATCTCTGCCCCAAGTGGGCCTCTCAGCCTTGGGGCTGCGGATGCAAAAAGCCTTACTCCAAAAAAATCTTTGGGCAAGATTGGCCACCTGCCCCAAAGGAATTCACTCCCAGACCCTCTTGGGGACCTTCCAAAAATGAAACCAAAAAACAAAAAAAAATCAAAGTGCAGTCCATTAAGCGTCCGACTCTTGACCTCTGGTCATGATCTCAAAGTTCGTGGGTTCGAGCCCTGCATCAGGCTCTGTGCTGTTGGGACTGGGGATTCTCTCTCCTTCTCTCTCTGCCCCTCCCCTGCCTGTGCTCTCCTGTGCTGCTTTCTTGGAGTGAGGAGACCAAGCCCAGTTTAAAGGCTTCCCCAGAAATCCTGCTCTTAGCACAGAGACGGGCCCCTGAATGTTGGCAGCAGCTTTGTTGACGATAGTCAAAGCCTGGAAACAATCCCAGTGTCAATCAACACGTGAGGAAATAGACAAGTGGACGTATATCCCATCCCGGCAATAAAATACCGCTCAGCAATAAAAAAAAAAAAAAGGACTAAACCACAGAGTCATGTACTCATGCATGAATCTCATGAGCATTTGCAAGAAACCAGACCCATCACGGTGCATGAAAACACGGATAGGATATTCTAGAAAGGACAAATCCAGTTTGTAATGAAAAACAAAACAAAACAACAACTAGGGTTTGCCTGGGCACAGAGTTCCTATGTGTACTGACTAGGAAGGACAAAAGAACAGATTTGGCGGGGGGGTGATGAATGTTCTAGATCTTTTTTTTTTTTTTTTGGAATGTGCTAGATCTTAAAAGTTTATGTATTTACTTTGAGAGACAGAGAGGGAGGGAGAGAGAGAGAATCCCAAGCAGGCACTGCACTGTCAGCGCAGGGCTCAAACTCACCAACAGCGAGACCATGACCTGAGCTATAATCAAGAGTCAGAGACTTAACCAACAGAGCCACCCAGGCGTCCCTCTATATCTTGACTGTTACATAAGTATGTATATTTATTTAAATGATTCAAACTACGCATTGAGCATGGGTGTGCTTTGCCACATATAAATTATTTCTCCAAAAAGCTAATTAAAAAAAATCCATACGTTCCACAAACCAAAGTACACGGAGCTTAAATCCAGCCCAAGTGTCACCTACACTAGTCGCCATCAGCGAATCCAACTGTTGTCTTCTGCTGGACAGCCAGAGCCCTCAACCCCACTGCCCTACTTCTCACGTTGGAAGCTTCCTGCCTAATCTCTATAAGCAGCCAGAGCGAGCCTTTAAAAAAAAAAAAAAAGAAATAACTCATGTTATCCCTTGGCTTAAAACCCTCCAAACACTTCCTCTAGAGGGTTTGAGGGTTTTTTTCATGGTTTATGACACAAGTTCAGCGGTGAATCACAGAGGACACCCCCCCACACACACACACACACACAGTGAGGGCCTTAAATCAAAAACAAATGTATTTCTCGGTCAAGGCAGTGACACATAGAGGCGGCCAGCCCAGGGCTGGCATGGGAGACCCGGACAGCCCTCTTGGTGCTCTACTGTGTGAAGCTTCCATTCTTGAGGTCACCTCGTGGTCCAAGATAGATGTTGGGGCTCCAGCCATTACATCCATGCTCTGGCCACCAGAAAACAGGAAGGCACACCTCCTTCCATTAAAAACACATCAAGAAACTTTCAGGCACCACAAACGCTGACACATAGGTCGCTCATAGGGTCACATCTATCTTATGCAAAGAAGTGAGAAAATACAGTAATCACTGTGCTGAGCTATCAGGGTTTCTACAGTGAGGGAGGGAAAGGAGAATGGATTTCAGCAACCCCCACCCGCCCCCCGAGGCCTCAGGTGTCCATCAGGGTCCGTGGGGCTCCCGTGCCCACCTTCCCCGACTCTTGTCGGCCTTCCTCTCCAGCCACCTGCCCCTCTTGGTGCACCTCCAGGCAGCAAATTGACTGCATTTTACCAGCCCTGCCCTGGCTGAACAGCTCGTCCGAGGACCCATGCTTTCCTCCTCTCGTCCCTGCTCCTACTCCAAAGCCAGCCTTCCCCAGGACCTCAGGACCCACCACCCAAAAGAGCTCAAGCTCCTTCACTGTTCCCCGACCCACCAGCCTTCCGCATTGACCCAGGGGATCTATTTTGCCTAGTCAAGTTCACAGAGAAGAAAAACCCCTTCACCCAGGGGGAAAAGGGGGGGGGGCTATTTCAAACAGCAGAGAGGATGTTTGTGAAAAACGGGGCGTCGCCGGGCTGTCTGAGAACCTGCAGCTTCAGAGAAGGGCGATTTCCAGGGAATTTCCGGCTATGCGCGGTGACTTCGGGGAAGCACAACCGACTTCAGTGTCACTTAGCAATGCCCCTTCCGGTGCGTTTAGAGGCCGGCGTTAGGCGGAAAGGCTCACGGGAGGAAACTAGGCGGAAGGGCTCACGGGAGGAAGCGGTTGTTAGGCTGTGCCCTTGCCTTTCGGGAGTCAGCTCATCCTGGGACAGGGAACCGAGGGGCAGCGCGCGAGGAGCAGAGGCTGTGCACCTGCAGAGCGGGGTTAGCCACCTGCCCCCCCCCCCCGCCCCGCGCTCAGAGGTGCGGACCTGCAGACCCTTCAGCTCAACGTGGGCACCATTCTCCTCGGCACTTGACCCGACCCCGAGACTCCCCAGGAGCCTGTGTCCTGCAGGGAGGGCTCAGGTGCCCACAGCTCCCAGGACCCAGAGGCCGAACCTCCCCTCCCCTCCGTCCTCTCGCCGCCCGCCCTGCAGTCGCCGAATCCACCAGACCACCCCGACGCCACGTGCGCAGAATAAAACTAGCAAGATAATACCAGCTGATCTCCTCTGGAACTTTCTAGGCGCTGTGCTACGTGCCGGTTAACTTCCCTCCGCTCCAAGAGTCTGTGCCGTTCTGCTACGGAGAGGGGGCAGTTCAGTTCTGTCCAGGAGAACTCGCACCCACCTTCCCCAGACGCCTGCCCCTCTGAGTCCCTCAGTCTCTACCTGAAACCCCAAATTGCTCTGAAATCAACCTCAGGTGCCCGCGGAGAGATCCCAGATTTCTGGCAAGAGACAAGCACTGTGGGCGTGCCTTCCTTCGCGGGCCATGATCGGCGCTTGGGACCCCTCGGTTGGGGACAAGGGGGCGCAAAACGCTGGGTTCCCTGGTCCTGAATCTCCGGACGCGCAGTTCGCGCAGAGGAGCGGTGGAGCCCCACTAGGGGACGGTTCGCTCCGTCATCTGTCCTCCCTGATGGACGAAGCTGGGGCAGAGCAGGCCCCATTTTTAAGGGCCGGCACTCCCAGCCGCAGAACCTCAGCCTGACCTGGGGACGGGGCGGGGGGGGGGGGGGGGGGGGGCGGGGACAAGCAAAGGACCTTTCTTTCCCCTTGGGCACGCCCCCTTCCCTACTCCGGGGCGGCACCCGGGAATCTCAGGACTAGCCAGGCTAGCGCCCCGCGCCCCACCGCTCCCAGCGGGATCTGCCCGTCCGGGCTGGGGACCCGCTCCCGGGGCGGCCAGCCCTGTCGCCGGGTCGCCTAACTCCAGGTTCGGGCTCCCTACTCTGGAAACGCCTGCAAATCAGGGGCAATCTCCCGAGCGCCTGCGCGACAGCCACCAGCTCCTGCCTTACCTCGACCCAGCGGCGCCCTGGGAGCGCACTTCGCGTCCCCAGTGTCCGCGCCCTGCCCCGGCCGGTCCTCCCCGATCCACCCCGGCTCGCGCTCGGCTGGCCCTACCCCCAACAACTCAGTCACGGAGCCTCGGATCCCGGCGCGCCCGCCCCCGGCTGGGGTCCCGGCGGACCCAGCCCAGCTGAGCCCCGCCCCCAGCCCCGCCCACCCCGTTCCGCCCCTGGCCCCGCCCCCACCCCAGGCCCGCCCAGCCCACCTGACCTCCGCTCCTGGCGCGCTCCCGCTCAGGTTCACCCTAAGCTCCTCTCCGGCCCCGCCCCGCCCCACCTAGCGCACCTGCGCTCCTCCCTGGCCCCGCCCCCAGTCCAGGTCCACCCCACCTGCCGCTCCGTGTCCCCCACAGCCTCAAGACAACACCCACCGCTCACCTCCAGCCCCTTTTCTTTCCAGGACTGCCCCCTCTCCGCTGGGCGCCTTTCGGTCCCCAGGGCCGGGTCCCACCGCCCAGGCCCCGATGCGCCCCCAGGTTGGGTGGTGAGCGCCGGGAGCCGGGAGGAGAACGCGCGGGGTGGAGCATCTCGTGGGGTCCCAAGCGGCGGTGCGGGAGGAAGACCAGGAGGGAGAACGCAGGGCCCCCTGAGGGATCCCGTCCTTGGACCGAGAAACTTCCTCGCGGCAACTCCTTTCCTCGTGCTCTGCGTCGCAGCCCTGAGGATTGGACCCAGACGCTCCGCGACAGAGAGGGAGGTGGCCCCTTTCATCATCTGCCTTGCCCTTCCGAGAGGCTGTCCTGTCGCCTGTGCCCACTAAAGTGTCTTCCTGTCCTCCGGAGCACGTGTGTCTTTCCGAGACCTCCACTGACTGGGCACTTTTACCTGTCCTGTCCAGGCAACGTGGTGTCACTGATGTAACGCATCAGTGTGGTCTCCCCGCCCCCCCGGGATGTCCCAGCAGGCCAGATCTCTGTGGGCTGCGCTTCGGCAGTGAGAAGGCGTTAGTCCAGTCCTGGGACAACACTGTAAATTAATATCGTTGTAAGGGACAAGAGCAGGCCGCCCCAAGATGGACTACTTTGGTGTAAAAGTTATTTTGAGTTCAAAGCAATCCAAACTCAGCAGATTGAGGAAAAAGCTCACGTGCACCTCCCGTTTCGCTGCCGGCCTGCCCCCCGGAAGAGAGCTGTTACCAAAGACTGCTCTTTACAAGAAACTGATCTGCATAGTAAGGCAAGCTTTGTTTTCCAAATATCTCTTCTGTCTTCCTGCTGAAGGTCTTCCCTTTGTATCCTCAGACCCTAGGGCTCTCCTTAGCTCTTATAAGCCTCACGTTGGCTCTTTGGAGTTTCCTGTCTGGCTTCCCGTGGATGACACTAAATTTGATTTTCTCCTGTTTATCTGTCTCCTATGCATTTGACTCTTAGCCCATTGAGAAGGACCTTGAAAGGCAGAGGAAATTCTTCCTCCCCAACATTGTCCATCAGCAAGCATGCAATGATGTGTGTATATGTATGTGTACACATGCCTGTCCATGTACATGTATGTGTTCTGAGATGCCGTGCAAACTATTTTTTTAAATAATTTATTGTCACATTAGCTAACACAGCGTATACAGTGTAGTCTCGGTTTCAGGAATAGATGCCCGTAATTCATCACCGACATACAACACCCAGTGTTCATCCCAACGAGCGCCCTCCTCCGTGCCCATTCCCCGCCCACTTCCCCTCCAGGAACCCTCAGTTTGTTCTCTGTATTTAAGAATCTCTTATGATTTGCCTCCCTCTCTGTTCGAAACAGTCTCCCTTCCCTTCCCTTCCCCTGTGATCTTCTGTGAGGTTTCTCAAATCCCACCTAGGAGTGAACACATAGGATATCTGTCTTTTTCTGACTGATTTACTGTGCACACTGTATTTAACATTGTGGGTTACAGTCAAAAACGTGATGCCAAGCACCTGGAGTGTATACATGGCAGGAGAATCCCTGCGTGCCTGGGTATATGTGTCTTTCACATTCGCTGTTGCCAAACTGCTCCCCAAATTGGAGGCGCTGGTTGGCAAGTTGTGTGTGAGGTTTGAAAGTTTCTTTCCTTTCTGAGAGGAGAGGATTTTCCAGAAGCTTGTCTTTGTGTATCTCATTTTGAGGTGACAGACTTCTGGCTGGGTTTCATAGATCCGCAGTTGGTGTTTCGTTTTGCAGAGAAACACTCTTCTTTATGGCTCACCATTTAATTTCCCTGCTGTCAGGAGGCAGAATTAAGTTATTCCTCTTTTTAAAAGAATGAGATAAGTAGGGAATAATGAATGCAAAATGCTGTAGTTAAACATCAGCAGATACACTGATGGATCGGCTGTCACTGAGATTATGCTATAAACTGGAAGAAAGTAATATTTAATCGTTTGCAAAAAAAAACCAAAAATAGCGGTGAGGGATTCGGTGTACTTTGACTCTGAGTGACTCGTTACAGCGGACTGTTATTTTCCAGTTAACGGAAAGAAGAAAAAGTACAAAGCGTAGGGAAAAGCCGTTGCTTTCAAGAGCATGTGAGGCCTCCCAAAAGGCTTAAATAATTGCAAAGCTAAACACGGTCACGGGCTGACTTGTGTCCTCTCAAATTCCTGCTGAAGTCCTGACCCCCAGGACCTGACGATGTGTCTGTATTTGGAGATGGGACTTTAAAGAGTAATTAAGGTACGATGAGGTCAGGTGGATGGGCCCTAATCCAACACGGCTGGCGTCTTTAATAAAAGAGGGAAGACATGGGAAGACACGGGCCTCGGAAGAAACCAGTCCCACCGACAGGAAGGTAGAAACCAGCCCCAACGACAGGAATCTTTCCTTGCCTTTTCCAGTTTTTGGTGGCTCCTGCCATTCCCTGGCTGTAGGGTCACTCCAGTCTCTGCCTGCATCCCCATATGGACTCGGCCTCTTCTCTGTGTCTTGTCCTTTTCTTATGAGGACACTTGCTGTGGGGATTGAGGGGCACCCTGGCTAATCCAGGATGAGTGCATCTCAAGATCACTCACTCAGTGACATCTGCAAAGAAGCCTTCCAAACAAACTCACATGTATAGGTTCCAGATAGACGTATCTTTTGGAAAAACCACCATTCAACCCACCACAGGGCCCACCCAGATAGTCTAGGGTGATCTCTTCATCTCGAGATCCTTAATCTGATTATATTTGTAGAGACCCCACTTCCAGAGAAGGTCACGTTTACAGGTTATTGGAATTAGGTATGGCCATGACTTTGGGGGTCATTGTCATTCACCCAGTGGGGGCATTGTGGGGTTGAAATCGTTTTATCTGTGCGAAGCGCTTGCAATGGTGTCTGAGAAGGTGGCCAGTAAGTATTGACTAAATGCTTTCATTGACCACATTTGTATCAAAAATGAGGGGAAAGAGAGTTTTGAGATAAATGTGAGAGCACATTTCTTTGTAACAGAGAAGAATATTCCAATATACAGACTGTGCACACAACAGATTTCCAGCTGGGGCCGATCTGGAAGCCTCCCAGACTCTGTCCTATGCGTCCCTCCTTTGCTTGATTTCAATCTGTACCCCCTCCCTTCAATAAGCCACAACCAAGAGGAGAAGAGCATCTTGAATTCTGTGAATGCTTTGCTCAAATTTGACTCAGGGAACCCCCCTGAATGGACAGTTGGTGTCAGAAGTGAGGGTGGCCCTGTGGAGGGGTAGGTACCCCCTACCTTTGGTTACTTTCAGTTTTGCAGTTTGCCTCCCCCTGGCTAAAGGCAACGTGATGAGTGTGGCTTCCCTTCTCCTGGGACACATGCAGATTTTCACTTAAGATTGTGACTCTTGCCGCAGGGGACCCTTCTGGCTGAGAGCTCACGCAGGGAACCGGGGTCTGAGCAGCATTTTGGGGAGCCATGTCTGCCTTGGGTGATGCCCCCCCAGGTGCTTCGATTATTTTTCTTCTTCAAGGGAGAGAAGGGGCTTCTGCTGGTTTCCCTCTTCCCTCTCGGTAGCAGGAGACCCAGGTATGCATTGGAGGACGGTGTCTGTGGTTCAGGAGAAGACCACCGTCGTCCAGCTGGTGGGGACACAGGGCTGGTTGGTAACGTCTGGGTCTGTAAGGGGACATGTATGAGCCCCCGTGGCTGTCAACCTTCTGTATTTGGTGCCAGGGGGGCGGGGGGGTTCTCTGCTTTGAGAGAGTTTCAGCGAGCTGAGTGACGATCACTGCTGTGGATATTTTTCCACTCTGTTTTCTTGGTAACAGTTCTTTCTTAAGAAGTGAAGTTATTTTAAATTGAAATGGAGACAGCTTATAATTAAACATTTGCAATGAAAGCACATTTATCGCCAAGGTGGCCACGTCTTCCATTTTGAACAGATACCATTGAAGCTAAGTATACCACCGAAACTGCGAGAGGAATGTCTACACCCTGTTAACAACGGTGGTCGCTATTCCCTCTGTTTTCCTGGGAGCCTTAGTGACAGCAGAGAAGACAACTGAAAGCCATGAAATGGCACTGAATGGGAAAGTGCTGGGTCCATGAAAAGCATTCTCCCCTGTGGACTTTTGTTGAATGGCCTTTTCATGAGTTGAGAAAAGTTTCCTCTACTGATGGTGTTGGCTGGTTTGGGAAAATACCATTCCTTCCCTATGAATCCTCTGGACCATTTCCTTTAAAGATGAAATTAGGGAGTGCCTGGGTGGCTCAGTTGGTTAAGCGTCCGACTCTTGATTTCGGCTCAGGTCATGATCTCACGGTTTGAGGGATCGAGCCCTATGTCGGGCTCTGTGCTGACAGCATGGGGGAGCCTGCTTGGGATTCTCTCTCTCTCTCTCTCTCTCTCTCTGCCCCTCCCTCACATGTGCACACACGCACTCTCTCTCTCAAAAAAAAGAAAAAGTTAAGAAAAATAAAGATGAAATTAGGTAATTATCTTCATTTGCGTCTAAAATCTTGGGATCTAGATGAACTAGATCAAGTAATCCCAACTGTTGGAATAAAATCTCACTTTTATGCCTGCTTCACCTTTGGAATTTTTTTTTCTTTTTAGTGTGAAATTTAAAAAGCAGTACAAGGTGTCAAGTAACTCAGCATGGCACTCTTGGTCATTTATTCCAGGGAAATGAAAACTTACGCGTGTGCGTGCACACACACACACACACACACAGACCTGCGTATGAATCCTCATAGCAGTTTTATCTGTAGTAGGCAAAAATTGGAAACAACTCAAATATCTTCAGTGGGTGAGTGGTTACATTTGGCACATCCCAAATCCCAAACGGGATCCCCAAATTTTTCATCCTATATGAACCCTTTAATATAACAATCTTGAAGGGAGAAAATTATAGGGAAGGAGGACAGATTTGTGGTGGCCAGGACCTAGGGACTGGCAGGGGCACAGGGACAATTGGAAGGATGGGCTCTGGAATTAAGGTGGACATCATGTGGTGAGGAAGCTACTCTTGCTTGTGGTGGTGATTAGACACATTTTCACGGGTGAAAAAAATTACATGGACCTAAATGCACAAAGACACAAACGGATGTACGTAAAAGTACCCAAATTTGAATACTGTCAGTAGGTTGTATAGATGTCTACTTCCTGGTTGTGACATTGTGCTATACTTATGCAAGATGGTACCCTTGGCAGGAGCTCAATGAATGGAGCTTAGGTGCCTCTGCTTTATTTCCTACAGCTGCGTGTGAATCTGCAGTACACTCAAAACAAACAAAAATAATAATTAAACAAATATATAAGGTTCATTGGTGAAAAATCGGGAAGCATAAATTATAAGGAACTGCTATTAATATTTTGTCCTCCTATCCCGCGTCTTTATTCCGTGCATTTCTTCCCTGCTTGAGTCCCACGATGCTTCTTGTTACAAAACATAAGTGGCTTTATTGTTTCGAATGCCGTACATTTTATTATCTCACTTGAAAGCCAGTGCACGCTAACGCACGCCGCTGCCTATGTTGTAAAATTCATTGGGTTTATTCCTCCTGGTCTGCATTGGGATTTATAGTTTCTCTCTATTATGAAATGAACATTGGGTTTTCTGCCATGAACAATGACAAGAACCAAGATCTCAAATCATGTGACGTGTTTGTTTGTTTGTTTTTTTTAATTTTTTTTCAACGTTTTTTATTTATTTTTGGGACAGAGAGAGACAGAGCATGAACGGGGGAGGGGCAGAGAGAGAGGGAGACACAGAATCGGAAACAGGCTCTAGGCTCCGAGCCATCAGCCCAGAGCCTGACGCGGGGCTCGAACTCACGGACCGTGAGATCGTGACCTGGCTGAAATCGGACGCTTAACCGACTGCGCCACCCAGGCGCCCCTGTTTGTTTGTTTTTAATGTATGTGTACATGTACTTGACGTGCTGCATTCCATATGTCCTCTTTGGGTCTAGATCGTGGGGAAAATGTCCGAACGATATGAAGGACACAAGTGCACAGTGCTATCCAGCACCCTTGCAACTTATTGGAAACGATGTACACGCCCACCTTGAGCATCTGTTGCCGTGTAACAAGCAATACCACCACTTAGCCACCCGAAACAGCCAGTAATTATTGTCTCACAGCTTGTGTGGGTCAAGCACGTACCCACGATGGCTTCGCTGGATGTCTCTGGTTCAGGGTCTCTCACGACGTTGTGGTCAAGCTGTCAGATGGGGGCGCGGTCGCGTCAAGCTCGACCAGGAATGGAAGGTCCCTTCAAGCTCACTCATTGGTCATTGACAGGCCTCGGTTCCTTGCTGTCTGTTGGCCGGGAACTCGGTTCTCTACCACACGGGTTCCCGTCAGACCTGCGTGTCTTCACAACATGGTAGCTGGCTTTCCACAGAGCGAGTGATCCCAGAGACAGCAGCCAAGGAAGAGAGGGCTCAGGATGGAACTGTGGTTTTTATCACCCGATTTTTCCCTTCTGCCGTTGATCATGGGAGGGGGCTGCCAAAGAGCCACTGGGACGTCCTGGGGGCTAGTGACCATGCTGTCCAAGCTCAGGAGCGTGGATAAACTGCCGGGCATCACACAGTGGGGCCCCTTGCTATTGGAAACAGGAAAGAAGAGAATGTCTAGGAACTGTGGCTTCCAGAAGATACTGCTAAGTACACATTCTACCTTTTGTATCAGACAGAAGAGAAAATACAAAAACACACCTTTGTCTGCTCATCTGTATAGAAAGATGATACCCAGGAATCTAAGGCAGCTGACGCCAAGGTTGTTTACCTGAAGCAGGGGGGCCTGAGAGGAGGGCACGTGGGCAGAGGAGTAACACGTCTTCTGCATCCTGAATGGTCTTCACTCGTGGATGCAGGAGAAATGTCAACAAAGATAAGGACTAAAAAAAATCACACCCCTAAGCGTAAAACGAACAAATGAACCCAACAGTATCTCACGCAAATACGAAAACAGTGCAGAAGGGAAGACACAAAACACAAACCAACCAACCAAACACTTAGAAGTTAATGAGAATAGAAAGGAGAGAGCTAACTGAGGAAGGGTCACCAGGAGAGGCCTCTCCAAAAGTTGACCTGTGAGGCAAAGAGAGACAAAAAAAGAAAAAAAAAATCAGCCCAGCGGAACATTCTGGGTCAAGAGGACTTAACCCTGAAGGACTCGCAACACCCAACAGAAAACAACAACAACAGTAAATCCTATAGGAACATGGGCGAACACGGATATTTCCCCACGGAGGACGCACAGGTGAGAAGCACATGAACACGTGCTCAGCATCGCGAGCCACTCGGGACCAGACCACGGGAGACAGAGCAGTACACGTTAGGATGGCTGAAGCCAAAACGAGGGACGCCACCAAATGCCGGTGAGGACGCAGAGAAATTGGATCTCTTTCAGCAGGTGGACGCTTGGGCGGGCGCTGGTATGGCCGAAGCACGGAGTACCCCTCAGGCGCGCAAAGGAACAGCTTCCATGAGCAGAACTGCCTGAAAGGGCACGAAGGACCAAGTGCTTAGTGCAAAACAAATACTGACCGGAAAGTGTTACATCCTCTAAGACTTCACTTAATTTCCATGTTTGACATGACAGAACAGCAGAGATGGTCAGATTCGTGGTCAGCGGGGAAATAGGCAGAGGGGGGCAGTGTGGT
>NW_026057587.1:1564050-1578933 GCF_023721935.1 Panthera uncia | reverse complement strand
AGGAGGCTTAAGGCGATGTCTCTCTCTCTCAGCGATGCTTGGCAAAAGTTCCTACTGAGAACACTGTTATTCTATTTCTGGGCATGAATTTCCTTCCTTTGCCCACCACCAGGAGCCAGGCGGCTAAGAATAAGTTGTCAGGCAGCTTGGATGTTACTGCCTTATTCTGTCCATCTCGGGTCCAAGGTCCGGGGCTCCTGGAGACATATTTGCTGTGCGTTCAGTGGGAGGGGAAGGGACCCTCGTCGATGGTGTGGGGCTCCGTTCACAATGTAAACTCCCGCCGTGCAGCTTTGATGGTGGGCAGAGCATATGGGTTCTGTTGATCACACGCAACCAGAAGCAAAACGAAGACTGAAGCCGTCAGCCCTGGCACGGCAAGCCAGTGTGGTGGACGCCCACCCAGTGCCTCCATCCAGAGAATCTGCACCCGCCTCTTGCCGTCGAACCAGGGGGCACCGGAGTTAGGACATGAGCCTCGTCTTTGCTTATCCAGAGCCCTTCCGGGAGGCACCATGGCCTTGCTCAGTGAAGGAAAGGACACCTTCCCGCTGATGGGGACCTGAGACCACACAGCCCTGGGAGTCTTCCCAGCAGGGCACGGCCTCTGGTGAGCAGGAAAGATCCCGACCTTGACTTGCAGCTGGCCAACTCCTCTGGCCACCCCTCTCTCTCTGTGGGACTGCAGGCTGGGGCTCCAGCTGAAAGTGGGGTCCCCGTGTCCCAGGGGGAACAGGCGATGACTTGCCCAAGGTCACGCAGCCGGGAAGGAGTGGTTGAACCAAGAGCCACCCCCGGGGCTTTGTGAAACCACGCCCCTTGGCTTCCTTCTGGTGCCCTTGGGCTGGCAAATCGGCCCTTCTTCCTTCACACCCGTGCATCAGTGTGGATACCAGACGTTTCTAACAGATGAGGAAGAATTGGCCGCTGAGTCATCTCAGCTGCAGGAGACACAGAGATGCTTCTCCGCCGACCTCCGCGTGGCACAGCCGAGCACACGACCGGAGAAGCAGCTACTCACTGGGGTCACACAGCAGTTCAGGACATAACCGGAATCGAAACTCAAGCCTGCTGCCTCCCAGCCCGTGGCTCTTGGGGGGCATCTACTGAGGACTTTGGCTTTGCTTTTTCTTTCCGGCCGGAAGCCAGCAACAACCTCTCAAGCTGGCAGGCCCGTCTTTATCTGAATGCTCTGCTCGCCAAGGCCTTTTTGCCAGATGGATTTAAATGGGGCTGCATTCCCTGGCATGGGAAGAGACGCCACCTAAACAGACATACGTTAGGTCTCTGGGTAAACTCTTACGGGTGCGAAGGGTTCCTGAGATTTAAAAGTTTAAGAGTCACGTGTGCAAACCAAAGAAGCTTTTCAGCCAAGCACAGACTGGCCCCAACGGCCGCCCCGTGTGCAGATGCAGTGATAGAGGGCTAGAAATCACATGGGAGCAGTAATACGTGGCAATCGTAGTGTTAATAATGGTAAACAGATGTTAGCTGAGGATTTACTACGTGCCCGACCGCTGGACCACCTGCAGGATTTCGTGTAAGTCTTGTCCGTTTCTAGGCTCGTCCGTCAGCCGTGCTCTGGTGAGACCATCAGTCTTGTTAGCCCACAACCCAGTACTGATGACCAGGCCGTTGTTGCCCGTTGTCGTTATCATTCTAACACAGTCACTACTGGAAACATCTGTTGTTGAACATGGCACTGTGCGCAGGGCCTCGCTTGATCGGTTTCTATTAATTGCATCCATAAATTAAGTGTTAAAGGGGACGTAGAAGCCGAGAGGAACACGGCGGGAGTGGGGGATGGGGCGCCAGCCGGGGCCCTGGTCAGTGGTGGGAACCTAGTCTGCATTCCCCTTGGCCACCCGCTCCCCTTCATGGGCCTTTTCCTCTCGGCTCTGAGACTGACAAAGACCATGGGAGCCGATGATCCCTGGGGCATCCAGGGAGGAACAGGTCCCAGGGGGCCGTGGAGATGTTTAGCTCTCCACTAAGCGCTGTGCCCTGAGCCTCGCAGGGAAGGAGCTCCCTTGTCCTGAGCTCCGTGCGGCCAGTTCGTCCTCAGGACGCCCTCAGGGACAGTCACCTCCAAGGGGTCGGCCACAGACATCTCCTTCCTGTCCGTCAAGGCCGAGGACAGAGCTCCTCTCCCCGGGTGATGCCAACCTCTGCCGACACAGGGGGGACTGAGGACAGGACCCCTGGCTCCCAGGCTGCCCTCCACTTACGTCCTAGCCCCAGCCCTCCTCCTCCATCGTCTGCGGAAGTCACTGCCATCAGGGCCCCACGGTGAGCGACCTTTGCAGCTGATTTCCGGAAGAGAGACCTCAGCACAGAGCAGAGCAGGTGGCCATGCGCAAAAGTAAAGCATCCCCCTGGGACCCCATGTTTATGTCGTGGCCCGAAATTATACACGGAGCTTCCGTAGACTGTGGCAGAAGGAGAGCTTGGGGACGTTCAACCAGCAGCACCCGTGACTCTGACCCGGTGACTAACTGGGTCCCGGGACCTGCACATTCACTTTAGTGCCACCTTTCCAGGAGGGGTTTCTCTTGGCTGATGTATCTTGTTGGCTGAGTTGTAGGGTGATAACCCTGGGGCAGACGGGTGCAGACGCCCAGCCTGATGGCCCCATCATCTGTCCTCGTGGATAAAACAATGATTCAGGTTTTGCTAATTATTTTAAGCTTGCTTATTTATTTTTGAGAGAGAGAGAGAGAGAGAGAGAGAGCATGAGCAGGGGAGGGGCAGAGAGAGAGGGAGACACAGAATCCCAAGCAGGCTCCAGGCTCGGAGCTGTCAGCACAGAGCCTGACGCGGGGCCCGAACTCAGGAACTGTGAGATCGTGACCTGAGCCGAAGCCGGACAGCTTAGCTGATTGAGCCACCCAGCCGCCCTGAAATTGGAAACTTTAATGGAAGGGGTTTCAATATAAAAATTCTAAAAATATGAAATATATTGAATTAACGTTAAACTGTAATCTAATATAAACAGTGAAGATCTGTGTGTATGTCCCAGCCTTATCTAGTGTCCAACTCCTATATCATCTGTTATCAGTATATGGGTCCGGATTATTCCAGACCTTCATCTGGGCGTTTCCGCACACATACGGGCCCGCAGAAAATGCGGATGATTGCTGTGTGTCCGTTCGCCTTGTGTTTGTTTCGGACGGAGAGGGAGTCAGTCTGCATTGCTGTCCACCAGGCTCCTCGGTGTGATGTTGGGGATGGAATCGAGATCCTCATTAGCAGCTAATTGTTCCCCTGGGTTCATTACCTTTCCAGCTCTGCCTTCCTTCCCTGAGTCTCACCCCAGGGGAGGAGGTGGGGGAGGGCTTCTCTCTGCAGAGGCGGGGTGGACTCCCTGAGCTAAGGAGAGCCTGCGCTTTCTCCCTCCAGGCCATCACCTTCACCCTCACCCATCGGCCCTCCACCCCCCAGCACTGCAAAGAGGCTGCGGACGGACCAAATGATCCGGGAGGCCCTGGGTGGGCCTCTGCCGACACAGGGGGGACCACAGAGCCTTCCTCCCATCACGGAGAAGGTTCCAGGGGAAAAAGCCCATGAAAACGCACATACACACAGAATGCTCGATTTCCCTCTGGGGGAGGGCGAGGCTGTCCTAGGACTGAGAGTCCGTAAGAAGGACCCGGCGATTCCCGGTGTTTCCTTCCCTGTCGTTGGCTTGAACAGATTGCCGTTGCGACTTCGTGTACCAGATTGCGATCGGAACTACAAAGGCGCTTTAAAATCTGACTCCTGCCCGCTGCTGAGCGGCACGACGTCTGATTCTGTGCACCTGCAGCCGTCAAGTCAAGGCTGGTTTTGCCAAAGACTGTGAATCAATTTTAAGCTTTGAAAGAAAAAAAAAGTGAAACAGAAGGTATTTGAGGTAAAGAGTGAATCAAAGAATCCTAAGGAAAGTCTTGGATCCTCGGATTTTAAGGCAAAAAACCTGAGCGGCCCGTGGTGTCCAGTGGGACCCTGGAGGGAGCGGAGGTGCTGCTACGACAATCGTCCCCCGTCCCCCGCCTCAACGCACCGTCACCGGGCAGGTGTCCCAGCAAAGAGGACTCAGGCAGGGTGTGGGTGTGGGGAGGGTGTCTCTGGGTAGAAAAGAAGCAGATTGGGGGGTGGGGACACACGGGGAAGCTGACAACCGGTGGGGTAGTGTGTCTTTTCTTGTGGGGCTGTGAGAGGGACCACCCAGACCCCCTCACTGATGGCAGGAATGACTCCCCTGGATGCTCCACAAGAGCCTCCTGCAGAAACGGTGCCTGGATGGAGAGAGCCGCTGTCCCAAGGCCACTCACCCTCCTGGGGACACCTGGCCGGTGTCCTTGCCACACAGCAGCCTCCTGCCTCTTCCAGAATCTTCTGCCCTCCCTTGCTTTCTGCAGAGGTCTGTCCCCCATGGCACCTCCGGGGAAGCTCCCTGAGGACCCATCTCCCCTCTGAGAGCCAGCCCCACGAGACCCCGCCCGTAACAGGTGCACCCTCTTTTCTTCAAGCAAAACTCTTGTCCTGTTCTAACTTTCTCTTTTCTTTTGGTTTCTCTCCTATTTGAGAAAAATACCCGACAGGTAGAGCCCAGCATTCTCGGGGGATGGAATATCGATCATCGATTCCTGCCCATATTACTGGTGCAGGCTTGATTCAGTTAGGAGGTTTGGGGAGTGCAGTAGAAAAAAAAAAAAAACCCTTCTCAATCCTTTCTTAAGAAAAGCACTTAATAGTCCTGGTAAGCGCACAGGGCTGTCCCAGAGCAGCCCTGGGACGTGTCCTGGTGGTAGTTCCCAGAGCTGCTTCAACGCCTATGTGGTTCTCACAGTGGGGACTTCCTGAGCTCTGTCCTACCACGTGGTCCCCATCCCCCAGGAGGAAATCCTGCTGAACTCTTGGCCTCCATGCCCCACACGCTGCACCGTGAAAGCTGTCTTTCCTCTCCCACCCTACAGGAAGCATCCAGGGGGCTTCGCCAGCTGACCTGGCTTTGGTCACACGAATGCCCCCTAGGCTCGTGTCTGCACCCTAACCAATCACGCAGGCGAGGGCGGGTGATGAACGGGGGCAGGGGCAGGGCTCCTACACCCTGTTGTCCCAGTCCTTGCAGGATGACGCCCTGTGTGAGCGAGGAGGGGGCGCCTCGGGCTTCAGGGAGCTTTGAAAGGGCCATCCTTTCCAGAGCAATTTGGATCAAGTTCTCTTTAGAGCTTCGGACATTTTGGCAATAACCTCCTGCCAGATTTCATCCATACATTCCGAGCTCAGATGAACAGATTCTACATCCAATCAAGTCAGCGGATTCTGCCCTCATTGTCACCCCACGCCTTCGCTAGAAAGGTCCCAGTTCGTGGTAATGTTGGAATGCTCTGGGCTATTTTAGTCCCGTATTGCCCGCGGCAAGGCCATTTGCTTTCATTGAAGGTGAAGAGAGAAAATCAAGGTGTATAGGATGGTCTGATGAAGGTCCTCTCCAGCGATTCGGAATGAGGGAGCCAGGACCCAGGTTCCTTTCTGATCAGGAGAAGTGCTCGGGTCTGCTCTGTGCCTGACCCCTGCTGCTGGACCCCCGGTGTTGAACTGTCCAGCAAAGTCCTGAAAAGTTCAGTCGCATGGTATCATTGAAGGTACTTCATCACTGGTTTCCCTAACCTTTGAATTGCCATTACTTACGACATTGGGCAAGGCGAGTGGCTGGTACCTAGAATTTAATTAGGTCATCAGATTTATCAGATGACTTCACCTGAAATAATTTCCTGGATGGCCATGGCCATCTACTGTATATGGAATGGACTGGCACACATTTGGGCAGCAATTTCTTATCGATCTTATCTATCTGTCTATCTTTTTGAGAGAAACAGCATGAGTGGGAGAAGGGCAGAGAGAGAGGGAGACAGAGAATCCAAAGCAGGCTCTGCACTGTCAGTGCAAAGCCCAAGGTGGGGCTCAGACCCATGAATCATGAGATCATGACCTGAGCCGAAGTTGGATGCTTAACCGACTGAGCCACCCAGGTGCCCCACATCTCTCTCTCTCTCTTTTTTTTTAAACTCTACACCCTACACGGGGCTCAAACTCACAACCACAAGATCAAGAGTCACATGCTCTACTGACTGAGCCACCCAGGCACCCCTTGAAAGAAGTTCCTGATCCTAATCTGCCCAGGAGAAATAACTTGCATGTTTGGGGAAGTCTCCTGGTCAAGGCTGTCACGCACAGTTGTTCAGGTTGTTCACTGAATAAGTACACACGGTTGAGGGAGTAAACGGAGACTAAACTTTAGCACTCTCTCTGTGTGGTAAATTAAAGGTGACCATCAATTCCTTGGCATGTCTTTCTCCGAGAGGTAGAGTCTATGTCTCCTTCCCCTGAATGTTGGCAAGTTCTGTACTTGCTGGACAAATAGAATTTACTAGCAATGAAGCCATACTAGCTTTTAGGATCAGGTGTTAGGAGACTGGTTTCTTCCACTTCTGCTCACTCAGAACACTTGATCTTGGAACACCATGTTATGGGGAATACCTAGCAGCCTAAGTAGGTCCGATGTTGACAGTTCTGTCTAGTGGGAGTTTGTTTTTACAACCACATTATGGATCCAAGCAGAATTACTCTGTCACAGTGGGTGCGCGCTGGCCGTCGGGAGATTTGTGGGATGCAAATGTCTTTGTCATGTGGGACGCCAGGTCATGCAGAGGTCCCTGTGAATGTCTGGAACCTCATCTACCCTTTTTATCCACCCCAGGATGAAAAAATAAAATAAAAGGATTTACCCTGGGGTGAGACAGGACTCTGACACCAGCAGAAATTTCACTTCCTGAGTCTCCAGATAGAGGTTTAGCTGCACATTAGATAGATAGATGGTAGATAGATAGATAGATAGATAGATGATAGATGGCAGGATGGATGAGAGAGAAATAGAATACACGTGGACGGATGGATGGATGGAAATCACACAGACACTCAATCTTTGGAGAAATTTTGCCTCTAAAGGTAAACCCATCGCGTGTACAAAATTGAAGACTTGCACATTTGTTGGGTGTCTCTCAGCTTGACACTTACAGGAGAGCCACTTCGGGGAGGTGACGATTCAGGCGCGATCTTGTACATTTATATCGAACAGCTCATACCTTCAAAGCCCTTTTAGATGCAGTGTCTTATTTGCTAGAACATTAAGGGTATTTAATTTCTCGAGATGACTCCTTAGTGGAAGGCGGCACCATCACAGATGCTTTTATCAGTCACGGTGGCCTTCCGACTTTACTACCCGGTTGTCGCCGTGGGGAAGAAGGCAGCAGAGGTGCGATGACCCTGTTTTCAGCTGCGGGAAGTAGGGCTCAGAGGGCGATTTGCCCGGGTCGGAGTCTAGCAAGGACTGAAGCTGTGTCCCGGGCCCCGGTCAACAGCTCCTTCCTGCGCCCGGTGCCAAGTCCACACAGATTCCCCTCCTTACACCCCAAGGACGTGGTGGCTGAGGATTGTCGTATTTCTTGTTCCATCTTTCTGTACTGGGTGTTGTGGAGGAGAAGGGGCGGGGAGAGCGTCATATATTCTTCGGAGGGAGACCGTGAGGTTCGGGCTGTTAGACTGTTAGACCCCCACCCTCCCCCACCCCACACAACCCCGGATGAGGCAGGTTGTGATGATCGTGTCCAGCACGCTGACGGGGATCAGAATGCAATCGGAACGTGAGCTCAGCGATTTAAAATACAGCCCGCGATGTAAAACATGAACTATAAATCCCTCAAGCTACATTGAATAGGAAAATCTGAAGCCCGAGCTGGCAATGGGTCAAAGGAGGCAAATTCAATAGTAATTTAAAAAAAGACAAATCCAAGCAATGACCAGATACCCCTTTATGCTAACAAGATTATCAATAACATAAATGTAAAAATGCATTCCAGATCTCTCCGTGGGAAGTGAAAATGTGAGGAAAGAATTAGGACAATCTGTGTGTTTATAATCGAGGGTGCCTTGGGGCGCCTGGGTGGCTCAGGTGGTTGGACACCCAACTTTGTCTCAGGTCATGATCTCGCAGTCCATGGTTTGAGCTCTGCATCGGGCTCTGTGCTGATAGCTCAGAGCCTGGAATCTGCTTTGAATTCTGTGTCTCCCTCTCTCTCTGCCCCTCCCCTGCTCATGCTCTGTGGCTTTCCCATCCCTCGGCTGACTCACCTGGTCTCGGGTGCCTTTCTCAAATCCTACCAACAGAGTCCTCTTATATTCCCTTGGCCAGCTCTTGGCCGCAATTGCAAACCTGGCTGTAATGGAGGCTAGGGAGTGAAGCCATTAGCTGGGCACATTTCCCGTCTCGCCAGATACCTTTAATTTCAGTTACCAAAGTGGAAAAGGAGAAGGGAAATTGTGCGGACAGCCCAGTGGGCTATGGCAGCTCCCGTCACCTCCGCTCTTTCCCTGCAATGTTCTCTCTACCACCGAAGCCACCTTTTCTGAGTTGTTCTCGGGCTTCTGAGGAGTTCTGTTTCAATCCCTCATTGCGGCGGGCAGAATTTCAGTCCCTTTGTCCTTCGCCCCTCATGTCTCACGTGGGAATGTGCTACCTTATAAGGTAACAGAGACTTTGCAGATGCCACACAGGCTACTGGTTAGTTGCTCTTAAAATAGGGAGATTATCCTGGGTCCTCCAAGGGCGGGTGGGGGGGGGTGGCAACTAATCACCGAGCCCTTAAAAGCAGAGCTTTGTACTGGCTGAGCAAGGAAGAGGAAGTCAGAGAGATTTGAAACGAGAAGGGTTTGATATGTGGTTGCTGAAATGAGGATTCAGGGGTCACTTGAAAGTCACAAGAAGATTAATCCCACCAAGATTCTGGATGAGGCGGGAAGCCATGTCTCCAGGAAGGAAGGGCCACTCTGCCGACACATTCACTTCTGTCTCGTGAGACCCACTGCAGACAACCCCCCCCCCCCCGTTGTGCCCGCCTACCCTAGGCTTCTGATTCAGGGAAGCAGAGAGATAATAAAATGGGAGTTTTATCCCACCACGTCCATGGCAATTTTTTATGCAGCAATCGAAAATGAACAGATTTGTGAGAAAAGCTGACTGACCTAGAAGACAGGCACAGGAGCGGAGTAGGGTCTGACTTTGGGCGAATGAGCTCCCCAAGGGACCACTTTCCCAGCCGGCCTCTTCTGAGTCAGTGGCATCCCACCTCCCCCCGACCCCCCACTGGCCCAGCAGACAAAGGGTAACTCCCCTTTTCCATGTCTGTATTGCCTCTTTCAAAAACAAAGCATGCATAGACATTCTTAATTTTCAGAGATAAATAAATAAAATAAACAAACAACAGAAAAAAGTTGTGTTTTGGTGCAGACCCAGAATCCTTCGTTTCATTTTGCTCTTTGTGGCCACAAAGGACCAAAATTTCAGGATCAGGGTCTCAGGAGGGGGTCGCCCGTGCTGCGGTTATAGATTACAGATATCGCCCACCCAGATTCCCGTGATGGACCTCCAATGAGGCTCCTCTCGATGCATGGAAAACAATTCATTTTTAATTGTCTTTAGAAATCGTTTTTCTGGTGTATCAGTTTAGAACAAGTGTGTTTATCAAAACCCGCTGAGCCACATAATTTACAATCCAACCAAAATTACTCTCTGAAATGAGGTTTCAAAGGAAAAGGTTTAGTTGCCGGGCGCCCGACGGGCTATGGTGGCAAATCCACGCAAGGTGTATCTTGCCTCATGGGTCGAACAAATATTTATGCTAATTGTCAGGCCAACAGCTTCTGGTCCTTCCTGTTTCTTAGGTTGTTCAATTAGAACCTAAATATCACTCTTGCTATCTCTTTTCCCTTCCCCTCCCCCTTCACCCTCCCTTCCCTTCTTTCTGTAGACATTTTGGTCAATATTTTCTCACCTTTGGAAAGCCAGAGTGACCAAGGTAAATACGTGGTCCTGACTTTACGAAATACATCAAGTGGCTGTGTTTCTCTTGGGAGGACAGACACACACACACACACACACACACACAGTTGCTCCGGTGTGCACAGGAACAGAATGTTGCAGCCCAGGTACCAGCCCAGGTACCAGAACACCTGTCTGGACTGAGGCACAGCTGTCCCCAGGAAGTCATCAGACATAGTTTCGAGGGGCTGTCTTCAGGTCCGGAAGGTTAGTGGGACCCTGATGCTGAACTCGAGTGTTAGGTTCTAACAAGCTGGCTGGCCCAGGTCGGCTTTTGCAGATCTCTGATGAGTTGGGTCAGCGTTTCAGGGAGAGTTGGTTGGGGAAGCAAGAAGCTTGGTGAGCCTCTACTCAGGACTTCCTAAGGGTCAACAGGACCCCACCTCGAACAGTCAGAATGTCATTATCTCAACGCTATGTGGAATTAAAGCGTCAAGAAGCTAGTCGTCAAATAACTCTAACCTGCTGCCTCTTGATAAATGCGCAAATACTTTTCGGTTTTTCAGAGGGCCCATTACCCCCAAGCCAGCAACGCTGGCCTCTGTGGGGTTTCTACAGACCCCTGTGTATCCCTGAACCAGTAATGGAGGCCACCACGAGCATTCGAGAAGATTCTGTGTGCTCACTGGCCATTCTTGAGCGTCACGGTTCGCCCTCAAGCCCAGAGCGTTGCCATATGTGAGGCATGAATCAGTGAGGGCTGTTTTCCCTAAACTCACTCAGGAAGTGTGGCCTGAAGGGGGGTAACGGATGCTCCGTGCTCCAAGCAGTTAAGGTACTAGGTTATTCTCATAGTGCAGATGTCATAAAGCAGGCATGCACCTCCCTCGGGATCACCAGGGAGGGAACAAGTCGCTGCTAGGGTCAGAGAGGCCTCCCCGATCAGGCGGGATGAAAAGGACCTCCACCGATCTCCAACTAACCGCGTAGAGGGGCGTGAGGACCTCTTGCGAGAAAGGGACCCCCTCTCGCTTTTTTGCTCTGCTTATTCCCCTCCAGCCCTGCCTCTGTCGGAGTTCTGTGTTTATTTGATGCTTTTCCCCATTTTCTTCCCATCCGCTGGTGGGATTCTGTTTTTTATCTCCAAATGGCAGCGAGTTTGCATTGTTACGTCTAATTGTTAACCTGTTGGTGAGTGTAATTTACGAGTTGGTGACTCCTCTGATAAGATGTATTTTGTTCTCACTGAAGAGTGTGTGTGTGTGTGTGTGTGTGCGCGCGCGTGCGGCTTCCGTTTCGTTCCGTCCTGGAGCCCTCTACTCCGAGAGAGAGATGCTCAGCGTTCCGTTCGTTCACGTTGTTCTGCCTCTTGATGAGCCCAGCCGTGCCTGGCCCAGGGCTCTGTCGTGCACGGCAACCGTCTTCCAGAAAGACGTCAGCAGCCCCACCACCGACCGCGAGCTTCACAGACAAAAACTCGTCCATCGCGACTCTTCCTTTGAAACATACAACTCAGTTTATGAGTTTAAATCAACTGGGGAAAGCATCAAAACAAAGCGTTGGTAGGAACATTCCTTTTAATGGCTTCTCTGCACTTTCTGGCTCTGAGGCGGAGAAGAATTCCACTCCTTTGCCTACCTGGATGTCTCATCATTCCTAGTCAAGAGATTTAAGATTATGCTGCGTTAGAACACTGAGTCAAGACCAGCGTTGTGTGTGTGTGTGTGTGTGTGTGTGTGTGTGTGTGTTACCAGCTCTTTGGGGATCCAGCATTCATATTAGAGTTTTTGTGCAAATTACTCACATCTGATATGAGACAGTAATATTTTACTGCTTGAGATGGTTTTGAAATTGATCCTGCTGAATACAGTCCAAGCTGTGAAAGCACACCAGTTGGCTTTATGATTTAGTTTTACGATTCTTTTTATCATTTTCGAACCATCTGTGCTCTGATACACCTTCAGTTGCTAAGATTAGCCAGAGATTCTATCTGAGAAGATCGGCCAAGATCAGCCTTGAAGGGAAAGGGATTAAGAGAAACAGATGATTTTATCTGCTGTCCCTTGACCCATACAAGGCTTCCTTCCATGGGATACTGTTCACATTATACCCCATCAACACTAGGAAACATCTTTTATATGATCATGTATGTGAATAGTGCCTTATTTGAGCAGTGCACAACCTGTACAACTGTATGCGGTAGCCTTTCCAAAACTTCAGGATGAGGCCCTTTCTCATCATGGTCTTGTTATTTCCTCAATTATAAGGCCCTCAGACATCTAATTCACAAGTGGCTCCTGAGAACCTGCCTTCCAATAGTCCCTTTGCTAGGACTTAGTGACACAGCCATGAATACAACCTTGTCTCTGATTTCAGAGATTCCCAGTGTGTTGGGAGATGTGGACTTGTAAACAGGACACACAGCCACCTCCCACGCTAGGGGCGGGGTCAGGGCTGACCTGCCCGCCTCCCCTCTCCTCGGTGGGATACTCCCATTAGGTTCGCGGGCCCAGAGACACTGGCTCAGCCCAGCACTGCAGGGACCGGGATTCTCTGTTTAGTCATTTGTTCCTGAACCTTATCGATTTCTTCCCGTGGATCGCCCCACCTCTGGCATTTGATTCAGCTTCCAAAATGCGCGTCCCTCTGATACACCCTCCGTTCCCTCCATCCTTACGTGTTGGGGCCTAAAAGAGAAATAAAATGAACGCATTCCCCCCACCCCTAATTCTTCTTTTCGTTTGGGGAGAGAGTGAAAATCCTGATGCCTTAAATTCTCCACACTTTCTTTGGAGTGACGTCCCCTCGTGTAGGTGACCTGAAAACCGCGTGGGAGGGTAACAATTCAGTTCACAGCGAGCTCTGGCCTCTCCTCTCATCACGTCCCATTCTCTAGATTCTAGTGCCTCCTAGACAGCTTTTAAAAACGTTATAAGTGAGAAGAAAAGAATAAAGAAAACTTCAAGCCATGGCTAAGAACGAAAAAGGAAGAGGAGACAGAACAGAGCAAACAAGGAAATAAACCACCACGGGCTTATTAATTTTCGGCCTGGGCTTGCTGGGCGTGTGGTCCCTGTGCGTGCTGAGCTCATTTATCCCCATCAAGAGGCTCGTCCTCTCTGGAGATTCTCTGTCACCAGGAAGGAAGATCACGTGCTTGAACATGTAAGCCGCCCGGGGAGTAAACTGTTCGTTTTACCTTCACAAATCAAATGACTCATTCCCTTGACCTCTTATTAAAAGCTATTCTTCCAGGGGCGCCTGGGTGGCTCAGTCTCCTAGGTGACCAACATGTGGTTTTGGCTCGGGTCATGATTTGCAGCTTCCTGGGTTCGAGCCCCACGTCGGGCTCTGCGCTGACAGGGTGGAGTCTGCTTGGGATTCTCTCTCTCTCTCTCTCTCTCTCTCTCTGCCCCTCCCCTGCTCGCACTCTGTCTGTCCCTCTCTCAAAATAACTAAGTAAACTTAAAACAAAATGCGTTATTCCACTGTTGTTGCCTTATCAGCGTACCCACTCCGTGAAAAAGTTACTCATTTCCTACAACAAGGTGGGGATTTGGGTGTGATGGATTAGGTTTGATGCTCAATTATTTCAGTTTGGAGGATTACAGACTTTTTCTTGACCAGATTAAAAGCAAAGCATCAAGAGGTACGTGTGCCTCCCTTCCTTCCTCCTCTCCCCCACTTGCCGGACCCGCCGGGATTTGGGGGTCTTTCCATGACAAAGTACAACTAGAGAAAGAGCCTAAGGATCCGAGATCCCTGCTCTCGTCTAGTAACGTTAGAAACCAGTCGCCCCTTTTCACGTCCACCTCGCTGCCTGGATTTAAACAAGTCATGCTTTCCTGGTCGAGTTAGCTCCTCGTTGCCTACAGCCATTATCTGATCTTTATTTTCCGCCTGTCACCTTTCTCCCCCTCTGCTGGAAAATCAGACCTTTCGCTGATTTCTGCCACGATTGCCATCCGCTTGCCCAGAGAACAGGACTCAAGGGCATCGCTGTGTCCTGGAGAAGCTAATGAAACCTCACGCGCACAAGACTGATCATCACCGGCCTGGAGGCCGCAGGTAAACGTGAGATGAGCCTCCGCCGACGAGAACACAGCTGGCGTGTGTCTGTCCTGTCACCCCTCTGGGCCTCGGGACGTCCTCTCGCTGGGGCTGCAGACGTTCGACTGTGGGGCTGGGATCGGCACGCTTCCCGTGGGCGTTGAAGGTATTTACAGAAATAGAGTACAGCTCCGCTCACGTTTCCGGTTTGGGGCAGGAGCGGTACGCATTCTGGAAAACTGAACGATGTCGTACCTACTGCAATGACGGGCCTCTGTGCCCCCTGTCGCTACGTGCAGCTCGTAACTTCGGGGCTCTTTCCTGGAGGACGGTATCTGCACTTGGTTTACCCCAGGCTGCGGGTCTGCCCCAGAGTTGCAATTCGGGAATAGTCCTGCTCTGGGAAATCATTTCAGTGAACGTAACTCCAATCTGGAATACGCCTGCCACCACCTGCTTAAATTTCGATTCGCCTTCAGTTATGCACCCTGTTCGAAGAAATAAGGGCTCAGTTTCTCGACTCTGGTACGGCCGCTCTCACATGCACCTGCTCAGCAGGACGGGGTCAGCGCTAGCCCCCCCTCCCCAGGCAGCCCAGCAGGAGTGTGTCTGTCAGAGCACGGGGCCCGGGGACACGGCTGGCTCTCCAGGCTTTGCCTGCTCAGCCCTGTCATCTGTGGGTGCTGAGCCAGGTGGATAGGATCGTGTGCCAGGGCCACGGGCCAAGGAGGATGGGGGAGTTAAAAGCGTTCCTGGTAAGTTAGCCACCCGTGCGGATGCTGGCGTGACGAAAAGAGCGGAAGCCTTGGCAGAAGGTGGTGAGAAAAACCACGTGTCCAGCAAGGATACGACAGAGTGACTGTATGATTGTATGTTACAGCAAAAGTAGGTGTTTTTATTTTTTTTTTTAATTTTTTTTAATGTTTATTTATTTTTGAGACAGAGAGAGACAGAGCATGAACGGGGGAGGG